>NC_136415.1:295542678-295550178 GCF_051521515.1 Lactuca serriola | reverse complement strand
ATGAAACAAAACTAAAAGAAAACTTAGCACACAATATTTTTGGAATTTTTATATTTTCTGGAAAAATAAAAACAAAAACAAAAATATTTTTGGATTTCTGATTTCTCTAAACAAGAAATAAAACGGAATATATCACTATTTTTGGATTTTTAATTTTCTGATTTTTGTTTGATTTTTGATTTTTTTAGTACTCCCCTTAAATTTGTGCATAGAGGAAAACTATGAACAAATTTAACAAAACAAAAATATTTGGGATAAAAGTTGTTAGACAGTCTTAATTAGTTTGTCAGTACCTTCCCCTTCATGAATAGAGCTGGTCGATTGCCGGTATTATGGTCCACTTAAGCACGAAAAATTTTGACAAATTTTGGACATGCTATAAGTGACAAGACAAGTTGATCCTATGCTCCTAAATAAAACTTCTTAAGGACCATTCATCTGACGAAGACCAAGGATATTGTTGTCCACCTAAGTTGAGCAACGAGATCTACAGATAACCTATAAATCGTTCAATTTTAGTTGTACTAGAATGTGTTTCCCGCTTCATGATATACCCCAATAATCAAGGGCTTCTGAGACGCTCCTTACTTTAGGTGAGCAGACAATTATTAGCAGATAGGGTAGATTTAGAATGCATATGTTGTAGACCCAGGTCGGATCTCTTCCAATCACGCAGAGGGTAAAACATATGACTAACTAGAATTTCAGAGTTATTGAGAAGCAGAAGGTTGCATATGCTGTGTACCAGGTCGGATTATTAATCATGCAAAGGAGACATCATGTGGCTAACAGGTAGAGAGAATATCATAGATAGATGATGCAGAGAGACAGATTAGCATATGTTGAAGTCCAGGTCGGATCTTTCGATCACACAGAGGAGGCAGCATATGACTAACAGTAGGAAAGAAAGAAAATAACTTTCTACAGACCTAATTTATCGGAATTCCCTAGTCGCCCCGTAAATATCGGAATTAAGGACAAAATCCGTACATTTAGGAAAAGTTAAACCACAGTTCTAGATACTGGTTCTTTTAATGTGACCGGTAGATTCTCATGTATATCTCCCTGCTCAACCTACCCAAGCATCATATTGTCAGGCTAAACGGAACTATCTAGGTCAAGATTTATCAATTCTATAGATTCCTTAAGTTCATCTATACCTAGTCAAGTCCCTTAAACTTTTCGTGCCTACCAGCACATCGAACACAGAGTCTAGACAATTCAGCTTTGGTACCTTACACAAATTCAGATTGCCTGTTTATCACTTGTTGATATCACTTCCCAATAATACCTACTAACGAAAAACTATAAGAAAATAAAGGATTAAATTCAAAATGAATCAGTGTAAAATAAACTCAGGAGTATCGAGAAGAAAACTCAAACCGTCATTCACCGATTGAATTTGCATCCAGAAGGTCTGAGAACAGCATGCATAATCTCATAACAGATCCGAAAATTCTTCATGTCATTAAGCACTGACCCCATGTGTGATCCCTTCCTTTCTTCCTTTCCCACAAAGGACACATACTCTCAAACAAAGTTCTGGATGTTGTATAGTTGAGAGATGCCTCCTATCAAGTTCCTGGAACAGCCACTATCAACAAACCGAAGTCTGATGATATGCCTCCATAGTTGTTCCGACACTAAGCGGGATCAGTTGGTCTTTGGAACCCAGACCATTTTGAAACTAGGTTGACCTTTGTCATCTTTTCAAGGAACTCTCTCCCACGACATATCCTGCTTATCACAAATAGAAGATGACAAAATATTAGAATCATTACAAGATTTGGGAGATTGAACCTTTGGTACCCGTCTGTGGTTGGGTTTGACCCATTTCTTGTTCGAGCGGATGGGTGCCTCAACACTTGATTTTGAACTTGAAATCGTCCTTTGAGATGACTTTGACCTAGCCGGTCTTGGCTTCACTGTAACATCTCTTGGATTAGGCTTCTTGCCTGACATTTCCTTCTTGACCATGGGATTTTTATTCTTGGCCTTGGAAGTTGAATTTTTGCTCGTCTGCGCATTCCAGTCGCCATTGTCTGAACGTGACCTTGAGGGGTTTCTTTTGGAAGGTCTCCATCTTGGCGCATTCTGCCATCCTTGTGCACAGTAGGGAACGTATGCGCGATTTGGAAAGTTTCGGACAATGTGAGCAGGTGTTCCACAGTGAAAACATTTGTTTTTCTTCACTAGGAAGTTGTTTCTTCCTGCCCCTGGTGGCGTATCCATGCCTTGTCTCAAGTTGTTCACACATGCACACTTGCAACAAGCCGTCGGTTTCGCTTGTTTTGGTGGCCTGTATTATCAACAGCAGGTTGATCAGAAGCAACTGAGTTCGAAGCAACATATTCAGAGTTTAAGGAGCCATTGAATTGTTCAATTGTTTTCTCCTTGTTCTCATCTTTTGCTACTTTACCTACACATGTAACATAATCATTAGAAACGTTCACCTCAACCTATTCTGGCACAACCACAGCAGGTTTCCCATATGAAAGATGTGCCTCCCTATCAATTTCTTCCTGTGTCATAGGGATGGATATATAGTTATGATTGAAAGGGGGAGGAAGACTATCATACCCTAGACCCTTGTTTTGATTATCTTTGAATTTTAATTGGTTTTCAAATAAGGACTCGACTGTCTTACTTGACGTAGTATACTTTTTGAAACTAACATCTATTTTTCCACACTTCATTTTCAAAGCATCAAGTTCTTCAGTTACAGCAACAAGTTTTTTCTTAACGTGATCGTAATTTTCACACTTGTTGCTGTAATCTTCTTGTAATTTCCTAAAGTCCTTAGTCGTGGCCTCTAATTGAGCTTTCAGAGGTTTCTGACGTTTCCTAAGAGTATAGCCTTCGTATTTGAGGTCCTCATTTTCTCTTTTTAATAAATCAATTTGATCTCGGAGAAATTTAATAGTAGTTTCACAAGATGGAGTACATGAAACTTCATTTACCGGAATTGATGCGGAAATCATTTTTTTATAATAATTCGTTTTTTTAATTGTCCATTGACTTAAAAACCGAGAAAGTCAACCTTCAAATTCAAATTTAAAAAGTCAAACTGAAAGGCTAAATTTGAAAATTAAAAAGGTAAACGAAAAAGTCAAAGTTTAAAGTCAAAGGTCAAACTTGAAAGCCAAAAGTCAAATTTTAAAGTCAAAAGTCAAAAATAAAAATTAAAAATTAAAAACTAAAATTTTTGGTTGGAAATTGAATTTAAAAATAAAAGAAATTGAATTTTGGGGTTAAAAGTGTTAATTTTGTGAAAAAGGATGCGAGAAAGACTGCTTTTGATTTAAATTTCGAAAGAATGAATCAAGTGGCTGCCTAGCTGAGTTGGTAAGGCGCTGAGGCGATGAATCGAGTGACCCGCTTCGATCCCCGGGACCCCCAAATCCGTTTCCTCCTTTTTCTGAAGCGCCCGTGAGGACGAGATTGAAACTGCTGAGCCGTGAGCCACCAAGCCGTCCACCGAGGCCGTATACCCTAGCCGTCCAAGCCGAGTCGCACACGATCCGAGTCGTAAACAGCCAAGCTGCAAATTGCCGAGTCGTCGACCGTAAACTCCGGCATAAATCTCCCCGGCCACCGACCGAAAACTGCCGCCGACCGACAACTCCGGCTGAAAACCTGACCGAAAACCCGGACAAAAAACATTGTTTCAGGTCGCGAAAAAAACGACGTTCTTCACCATCTTTGCTCCAAAACTCGATCAAAAACTCCTTTTTATCAAAAACGCAAAGAACAAACCCCCCTTATTTTGCCAAGATCTATCCAAAAACGCAAAAATCTCATCAAAATAAAATCACTTAAGCTCTAGATCTGAAAAAATTGATTGATACAATCCAAACTCTGATACCACTTGTAAGTCCCCAAATCTGCTTATGTATCAATCAGATCCAATTGATGGTGCAGAATCTCAATCAAGTGGATGAAGTTAGATCAAAATAGAAGAGAAGGAGAAGAAGAAGAAGAAGAAGAAGATGAAGATGAATCTATGATGTATTAATGAAATGATTGATGCTCCATACACATAGTTCACGCACACTCTTCTCTCTTGTTTCTATCACACCTTAGAATACACACACTTAAGCTCCTTAGCTATGTCCCTCACATGCACTCCTCACCCTATATATATATATATATATATATATATATATATATATATATATATATATATATATATATATATATAAGGCCAAGCCCAAAATACAAATAATCCAATGCTAGACCGAAAACACATGAGTTTTTGGTTCAAGCTACAATTAATCCTATACTATTTTTGGCCCAAATAATTAAAACAATAAATGTTTAGAAAAGCAAAGTATAAACCATATTTTTGACCCAACAAATTCACAAGTAAATTTATTAACATTTTGAATTTGAACTGTATATAATTCATTTTTCAGAATTTACAATGTGAATATGAGTTACTTCTACTCACATTGATAATCTGAGCTTGATATAATTTAATGTTTAGCATATTCACAATGTGTATTTGAGATAAAACTTAAAAAAAATTACACATCAATATGAATGTCAATTTAGATAATAAATATAAATTTGAATTTTGAAATATATTTTTTTTCGATAAAAACTAAACCTAAATATTAGGAAAAAAAACAACAAAACAAAATGGATTCTTTTGTTTAAAAACTAATTTTGTAAAATTTTAAGTAGTTTATGCATACAGTAAATCTGAAATATATATATATATATATATATATATATATATATATATATATATATATATATATATATATAATCTAGTTTTTAATAATTTACAATGTGAATTTGACTTACAATTATCCACACTAGAATCTGAACTGTATATACTCAGTTTTCAGCATTCACAACATGAATCTAAACTAAAATTTTGAAAAAAAAGAAAAACTTTATTTTTTTTAAATCAATATGAATTTATATTTATAGAGAATAAAAAATATGAATTTTAATATATTCATTAATTTTTTTTTATAAAAACTAAACTCTAAGTTAAAAGAAAATAAAGAAAACGATCTGAGTTTTCTTGAAGGAAAAAAAATCATAGATCTCTATTTAAAAGGATGAAAAATCATAAACAATGTATATTTCAAATTTTTTCGATGAAAAATATAACCAATGAAAATAAAACTAAAAAACTGAAGCAGGTATTGGTATAATCCAGTGCATCCACCATCAACCAACCCCACCGTTGCTACCGCCATCACCTTTACCCCCCACCAGCTCTGCTACCACCATCATCTCTACCACAAACTACCATCATTATATATGATTAATCAGTTTGTGGAAAGATAAATAAATAAATAATATATATATATATATATATATATATATATATATATATATATATATATATAAAGAGAGAGAAAGAGAGAGAGAGAGAGAGAGAGAGAGAGAGAGAGAGAAGATCAAATAAAAACCACTAAATGTGTTGGACAAGGTGTCTAAGTCCATAACTATTTCTGGTAAATGCTTGACCCGACCCGGCATGGTCCATTTCGGTTGCATGGCACCATGCAATTGGATAAACTAAATGAGAGAAATAACACATATGATTTATTAATATATATTATAAGTTCTAATATATTAATAATATTATTTACGTAGTTTTGATCAAGAATTAATTTAGAATTAATTAAGTGATCAAAAGAATAACTAATTAAATATATGGGTAGATTATGTAAATCTTCCATATCTTATATAGTGGGCTAAAAGGCTCCATGGATTATCAAGTTGGGTTCCACCCATAGGATGCTCCATGGAGTTAACCCATGGATTGAGAAATGAAGAGTCATGTTACATTAGGGTTTTACCTAATGCAACACACTATATAAGGACCATGTCTCTCCCCAAAATCGGTTACACTAGCTACACTAGTGATACACAAGAAAAACAAGAGGGCTTGGCCGATTTTGAGTGTGTTAAAGTATTCTCTCAAGTTTATACTTTGCATTTGGTGTTGTGTGAAGCATTTGAGGCATCACACTTGAGGTGCTAGGCTCACAAGGTTTCAAGGAACACTTACAACAACAAGGTATGTAGTTCTATCTTTTATACAAAGAAAATTGTACCCCATGTATGCTAGATAGGTTCATAACCTTGGAAAACAACTTTGCATGATTATTAGACAAACATAAATCCAAGGTTATTAGGGTTGCATGTACACTTAGGAAGTGTTAGAATGCTCAAAACCCATCAAAATGTTAAGAACTCTAAAAACCTATATTTTTTTAATTTTTAATAAATGAAAAAAAAAACAATAAGGACATAAATGTCATTTTGATAATACCTATTCATAAGTTAGATCTGATGATTTATCTTATACACATTTCTTTCGTTATTCTCCAAGAACAAAGAAAGATATCCTAGATCTCTTCTCTTTCACCCACGTCTGATAAACACCACCACACCATAGCCACCATTATCGACGAAAGCCTCATCACCACCCTCATCGTCGGTGTCGGCCTCACCGAAATGTGTCTGTTGCTATCACTGTCTTCCTCCACCACAAGATCTACAGTTGCTCGACACATCTACTAGATCCGGCGACCAACAACTTCACCTTCTACGACAACTTAACCTTCTTCACCAATGCTTTTGAACATCATTCCTTCATGCCTCTCGTTCTAGAACCTTAGGCGGAAACCTAGACCTGCAATGTCGTCTACAAGAAACTCAGATATGATGTTTTCTAGTTCAGATCAATGATCTCTGATCATAGATCTATGACCTTTGACGATAAATCTACGGTTTGCACCTTTAGATCTACGATTTAGCCGATGTCGTCCTCAATCTTTGTCTGCCACCACCGATTCTTTGTTGTCTTCGGTGCTTAACTTAGCTTGCTGTCTATCTCCACTAATTATTTTTTATCACCGATTAGTTTAGATGTTCTGCCAATATCTTCTGCCTCTCAGTCCATTGTTGTCGGTTGGTTCAAATGTTCCGTCAATATCTTCGCCCTTGATAAAAGTGTTGTTCATAACTTCGGTGTTTTGGTTCTTATGTTGTGAATTGAATTTAGAATGTGTTATTATGTTAGTGTTTTATCAAATAATGTGAATCTAGCTTTTTTTAAGTTGTGAATACAGGGTTTTTTAAGTTTTAAGCTGTGATACATAATTTTCTATCAGTTTTAAGCTGTGAATACATGTTTTTTTTTCTTATTTATCTACTTACATCTATTATGCATATCTATAACACACTTTTTCTATTGTTTTTTTTGTTAAAGTGTGAATTTAATGTTTTAATCCCTCATTTGTTGTTTGTTTTTGTTAATCTTGGTTTTAACTGCAATTAAGTTGTAAGTCCAAGTTTTTTTTTCTTATTTGCATGTTGTTCATAACTTAGGTTTTTTTGGTTGTTATGTTGTAAATTGAATTTAGAATGTGTGTTATTATGTTAGTGTTTTCTCAAATACTGTGAATCTAGGTATTTTAAGCTGTGAATTATTATGTTTTAACGTTTTACTAATTGTTTAATTACATTAAT